>NC_079190.1:295002777-295007132 GCF_029499605.1 Hyla sarda
TACATTTTTTTAATTGCTTGCTTACATTCAGCCAACTATAATTTGGTGTTCGGTTCATTTTAAAATGTTTGAAATAATTTTATCCTTTTTACATTAGGCTCCAGAGTCATGCACCAAACTGCTTGTATTCAATGATGATGATATCCACTCAGATAAGGTATGGAAGGCGTATGTATTTCTTCTAGAGGTTCTGTTTTTAATATAAAAAAAATATATATTATATACCGTATTTATCGGCGTATAACACGCACTTTTTAGGCTAAAATTTTTAGCCTAAAGTCTGTGCGTGTTATACCCCGATACACCCCCAGGAAAGGCAGGGGGAGAGAGGCCATCGCTGCCCGCTTCCCTCCCCCTGCCTTTCCTGGGGTCTAGAGCCCTGCTGCCGGCCCTTCTCTCCCCCTGGTATTCGGCGCCGCTGCCCGTTCTGTCCCCCTGACTATCGGTACCGGTGCCCCATTGCCGGCGCCGATAGCCAGGGGGAGAGAAGCGGCGCCGACAGCCAGGGGGAGAGAAGGGGCAGCGGCACCCATTACCGACGCCGCTGCCCCGTTGCCTCCCCCCATCCCCGGTGGCATAATTACCTGGGTCGGGTCCGCGCTGCTGCAGGCCTCCGGCGTGCGTCCCCTGCGTCGTTGCTATGCACGGCGCATAGCACTGACGTCATGCGCCGCGCCGTGCAGCGCATAGAAGCGGGCAGCGACGGCCTCTCTCCCCCTGCATTTCCTGGGGGTGTATCGGGGTATACACGCGCACACACGCACCCTCATTTTACCATGGATATTTGGGTAAAAAACTTTTTTTACCCAAATATCCTTGGTAAAATGAGGGTGCGTGTTATAGGCCGGTGCGTGGTATACCCCGATAAATACGGTAACTTTACTATTTTAGCTTAGATATGCTGAAAAAGAACATGGTGCCTGGGTATTGGGTAACAAAACAAAACTATACTCACCCCTACTCTGCTGACTGCCCAGTGGATGTGCTCTAATTAAATCACCATACACTCAGTGAAGAACGCTGCAGCCAATCAATGTCCCTAGTGCTCGCGTGGCATTTGCCTCCCTCACAAGCCAGTGATTGACTGTGCAGCATTTTGTGTTGTGTACAGGCATGTAATCCAAGCACTTCCACTATTGTCTCTGGAGCTGCAGAGGCCCTGGACCAGGAGGGAGCAGAATGAGGAGGCTGTTTTTTTTTTTTTTTTTTTTTTTTTTTCCCCCCCCTCCTCAATGCTACTGCCTATTTATTTTTTTTTCTTCCTATTAAGTTTACTCTAATAATGCATGTTGTACAAGAACATTGACATATATATTTAGACTTTTTAATTAGTACTTAGTTTAAGCCAATTGTGCAGCTATAACATCCTCCAGTCTTTTTTAGTATAATGCTAAGAGGTTTGCATACCTGAATTTGGAGATTTTCTGCCATTCTTCTCTGCAGATCCTTTTGAGCTATGTCAGTTTAGATTGTTCCATTGGCGGACACCCATTTTCGGGTCTCTCTCTACTTTTTTTGCAGGCTTTTTTCTTTTTGCTCAGGAGAGGTTTCTTTTTGGCCACTGGTGGCGTGCTGCAGTGATGGTTGACCTGGAAATTCCTTACATTTGTAAACAGGATGTTTGGAGCTAAGCCAGAGTGACAATTGGGTTTTTGACACTTACCTTACCAAGGCCCTTCTACCCCAATTTCTTAATTTGATGGGGCAGCCACCCCTGCATGATCCATCAAAGACGACTGGGCTGTGGGGACCCGATTCTTAACTTGAGGATTTGCATGCTTCCCTATGGCCTAAGTCTCCCCAGGGGATCCGTCATTTGTCTGGAGTTCCTCCACCTCACTCTTGTGCTGAATCCCCTTCTTCAATGAAGAACCTAATTATTAGATAAGAAAGTAGGTCATCCTTCTCATGCGGTCGAGATCACAAGCACTTACAGGGAGGGGGCTGGGGCTCCCATTCAAAGAGTGGAGTCCTCTTTGGCGTTAGAGGAGCCTTTTGTCCAGTTTAAAAGAAGGCAGGTTTATTACCTTAACTCTGACTCTCTCCCCCCCCCCCCCCCCCCCCCCCCCCCCCCCCCCCCACAAACCAGGCAAGGTGTTTAAAAGGTTAAACCACTAGTAATTTGTGCCACCATGAACATTGAGAGCATTGAAAAATCCTCATCCATCCAGGATAGAATGTTCAAAGAGTTAAAGGGGTACTCCCGTAGCAAACATATATGCTGCTTTGGACAGTTCCTAAAATGGGCAGCAGAGAGCACTGTGGTCATGACATCAGAGGAAATGCATTTCTTTTTTGGATTTCTCTTTAGTATACAACCCCTAAAAAGTACTGTAAGGATTAAGATTTTTTTAATGGAAGTGATTTACAAATCTGTTTAACTTTCTGGCACCAGTTGATTAAAAAAAAAAAAAAAAAAATTCCAAGGGAGTACCCCTTTAACACATCAAAAAGGAAAGGGTTCCCTGTTCTTGCAAAAATTCATGCATTGATAGCTAATGGGTCAACTAGGATAGGAATTTCTTTGTTCCTTAGACTCAAAAACATAAATACCTGGCTCCAGAAAGTTAAACAGATTTGTAAATTAATTCTATTAAAAAAATCTTAATCCTTTCAGTACTTATGAGCTGCTGAAGTTGAGTTGTTCTTTTCTGTCCTAAGTGCTCTCTGATGACACCTGTCTCGGGAACTGTCCAGAGTAGAAGCAAATCCCCATAGCAAACCTCGTCTACTCTGTGCAGTTCCCGAGACAAGCAGAGATGTCATCAGAGAGCACTGTTGCCAGACAGAAAAGAACTTCAGCAGCTGATAATTATTGGAAGGATTAAGATTTTTTAATAGAAGTAATTTACAAATCTGTTTAACTTTCTGGAGCCAGTTGATATTAAAAAAAAAAATTTAATAAATTAAATTAAAATAAAATTTTCCTGGAATACCCCTTTAAACTTCCTATGGACTCTTCCTAACATGGACAGAGGTGTCAGCAGAGAGCACTGGGGTCACACTAAAGAACTACTCAGCGTCATCTGTAGTATACAGCAGATAATTACGGGAAGAATTAAGATTTTTAACTTGAAGTAATTTATTTACAAATCTGTTTAACTTTCTGGAGCCAGTTGATATTTAAAAAAAATTTAATAAATTCAAATAAAATATTTTCCTGCAATAGCCCTTTTAACTTCCTATGGACTCCAGTGGAAAACTTTTGAAAAAATAAGTTTTCCACCCAAGTACCCTTTTAAGGAAAACCTCTGCCCTTGAGGTTTAAAGGGGTATTCCAGGAAAAAAGTATTTAAAAAAAAAAAGTGTTTTCCTGGAATACCCCTTTAAGCTCTTAACGACGCCGGGCGTATGCGTACGCCCTGCATACCGAGCCCTTAAGGATGTGGGGCGTATGCATACGCCCGTGGGAATTCCGGTCCCCGACGCTAGCCGATTGGGGACCGGACCAGGATACCTGCTGAATGATTTCCCAGCACATCGCTGAGAGGGGTCCTGAGACATGCGATTTTCTGCTATTCCGGGCTGATCGGGTCTCTGGTGACCCGATCACCCGGAAAATAGGGATGATCGGAGCTGTCAGTGACAGTCCCGACCATCCTGAGGGATAGGAGCGAGGTCGCAGTGCTGCGATCTCCTCCTATCCCCTGCCATTGGTCAGAACTGATCCCATCGCCTCCCCCAATCTCCGGTGTTACAATTACCTGTTCCCGGGGGTCTGCGATCCTTCTGACTCCTGCGCTATTGCTGTGCGGAGCCACAATAGCTCCGACAGAGCCAGAAGGATCGCGGACCCCCGGGAACAGGTAATTAGAACACCGGGGACGGGGGGAGGCGATGGGGCAGCGGCGGTATGTGGGCAGTGGATGGGGGGGGGGGGTGAGGCGATGGGGCGGCAGCGGTATGTGGGCAGAGGATGGGGGGGAGAAAATGGGGCAGCGGTGGCGGTATGTGGGCAGAGGATGGGGGGGGGGCAATGGGGCAGCGGTGGCGGTATGTGGGCAGAGGATGGTGGGGAGGCGATGGGGCAACTGTGGTGGTTAGACTCAGGACAGGCAGGGGGAGAGAAGCGGGCAGCGGCAGCGGTCTCTGGCACCGCAAAAGCCACTGCAGTTCATTGTTTTAAAGCGCCCCGCTTCCGCCGGGGGGTTTGAAATAGCCGATAACTTATACCGGAATATTGGTATAAGTTATCGGCTATCGGCCTGAAAGGCCACAGATTATCGATATCGGCCCCCAAAAAATCGATATCGGTCGATCCCTAGTGCAAACCGTATGGAACCGTACGCACATACGGTTCTCTACGGGTCTCATAGACTCCCATGTTAAAAAAAAATAAAATAAAAATAAAAGTA